>NW_027269279.1:5385000-5392500 GCF_023055355.1 Agelaius tricolor
GACGTTCTCGGCTGCTTTTATTTTTGCTCTTTTTTTTTTTTTTTTTGTTCTATTTTACTTTTGTTTCGATTTTTTTGTTGTTGTTGTTGTTTTGTTTTGTTTCGGCCGCCCGGTCAGTCCATGTCCACCTCCTCGCCGTCGGCGGGGCCGCAGTCCGATCTGTCCCTGGCTGTGCTGGCGTCCCGCGCCCGGACCGGCGACTCGGGCCGGGGGAAGCTGCCGCCCTCGGCGGGGGCGGCGGCCGCCGGGTCCCCGTGCGAGGCTGCGGCCGGCGGGGGGGGCACCGAGCCCGCCGTGTCCGTGGGGCCGGGGCCGGGCTGGGCACCCGCGGGCGCCGGCTCCGCGCCGCAGCCGGGCGGGCCGGGGTTGGCGGCGGGCAGCGGGGAGTCCCGGGGGGGCTGGCCGGCCTCGGGGCCCGGGCTGGCCTTGAGGGCGGTCTGCGGGACGAGGAAGCCCAGGGGCTGGGTGATGGGGTAGAGCAAGAAGTGTCCTTTGCCGATGAGGGTGCGGGGGGCGCAGGGGGGCAGGCTGGGGAAGTCCGGGGCGGCCTTGCGGCGGGGCGGCGAGTCGGAGAGCAGGCTCTCCACGCTGAACGGGTTGAGCTTGTGGAAGCTGCCGGCGCCGCGGGGCCCCCCCGCGCCCCCGCTGCCGTCCCCCGACGGGGCGGCCGCGCAGTCCTTGTCGGGCGGGCGCTGGAGCCGCCCGCTCCCGCTTCTTTGGCTGGGGTAGAAGGGCTCGGCCGTCTGGTCGCAGGTGCCGGGGGGCGGCTCGGAGGGGGCGGCGGCGGCGGGGAGCGGCGGATGGGGCGGCGGGGGCTGCCCGCGGGGCTTGGCCTCAGGCGGGGCGGGCGAGAGGCCTCCCCCGCCGCCGCTGTCGCTGTCGGAGCTGGGCGTGCTGTGGAGGGAGAGGGCGCTGGGAGAGTGCGGGTGGCGGCTTTGGCTTTTGAGCAGCTTCTTCTCGTGCTTTCTCTTCTTCTTCTCCATCTTCTCCAGCTCCTTCCGGGCGATCTCCTCGGGGTCCATGGGCTCCCCGCTGCACGTCGTGGGGTGGGAGTTGTGAGCCGGCCGCCCCGGGCCCTTCTTCGTGTTCTCTTTCTTTCTCCATTTGGCCCGGCGGTTTTGGAACCAGACCTACACACCGAACAACGAGAAGCAATTAACACCCAGCGCACCGGCCCCCCGCGGTGGCCAGGGCGGAGGGGAGAAGCGCAGCTCAGGCCTCCCTCGTCCACCCCTTGGAGGTGCCGGCAGCCCCCTTCCAGGACCGGGGCCTCTGAGAAACGGAGAGCAGGGGAAGGGGCAGGAAAAGATATCCACACTTCTTTAAAAGCGCAGGGGACAAAACAAAAAGCAAGAAGGGGGTGCACACTCACGCACACACACGCTGCACCCTGCCCGAACCGGCGCCACGGGGAGGGGAAGGGATTCCACAGCCCCCCAGCTCTTCCCCGTGGCCGAGGGGTGCAGAAGCACCGATCGCTGGCCCGATTCCCCGCCAGCAGCACGCAAAATGCGATAAACAGCGCACAATGAGCGGCTGGAAGTGAGGGGTGCGGGGGGCACACGACGGACGGTGCCTCGCCCAGACGCGCGGAGTTCGGACCTCCTGCTCCTCCCGGGAGCTCGAGCAGAGGAGTTGGACCAGCCCAAAATGGGGTTTGGTTGGGCTTGTTATAGATATATCATGGGAGAGAATTTAAATTAAATTAAAACCTCTCAGCTCCGGCCCTGCTCCTGCCTGCCTTGGCAGGTCCCCGGTGTCCCCTCGCGTCCCTCCTCGCCCCCTCGGGGCTGCTGGCAGCGCCTGTCCCGGCCGGAGCACGACCCCAGCTCGGGGGCACGGCGCCAATGGCGGTGCCCGATGCCGGCTCCTTCCCCGGCCGGGCCCCGCAGGCTCCCCGAGCACGGCGAGAGGCGGCTCCGGGAGCGGGGGGGAAAGCGGCTGCAAGGACACGGTGAAGCAAAGCCCAGGGAGGAACCGCGGGCAACGGCGCTGCCTCATCCCGAGGGGCCCGTCCCCGGCTCCCGGGGTGGATTTAAGGACGAATTCTCCGCACACGCAGCCCACGCCAAGCCGCCCCCGCACGGCCGCGGGTTCCGGCGAGATGCGGGGCCGCAGCTCGGCCTCGCCGCCTGCTCGCAGCCACCGCGGCACTGAACAGCATCCCGAGATCCAACAGCCACCCCGCAGCCCCCCATCCATTTATTTTTTGGAAGACCCACTGAAGCAGATGGGTGCTTCCCCTCCCCGTCCCGCACCGCCAAGGGCCTGAGCAGCTCGTTAAAATTAAGTTTTACAAGTTTCACTTGCTCTCGATGCATCTACGAGCTTTATTGACATTCTCCAGCATACCCTGGCCCGTGATTAAGCCTCATATTTGCATGCTAATTTTCTCGCCCTTGACTCATTTAAGAAAAATGTTTACAGTGGAAAAACATACTAAAAAATGTTAAGGGAAGCCAGGCTGGGTTGCTACTCTTCTCGTTTTGTAAGATTTTTAAAAAATGGGGTAGTAATAATAATAATAACGATAAATAAGACAGCAAGCGGCAGTGCAAGGCAGGGAACAAAAGGGCCGGGAGGCTGCGGCCCAAGCGCACAGGGCCCGTCCCGGAGCGGGGTCCGAGGGGCCTCCCCGGGGACTGCTCGGCGCAAGGAGAGGGCAGGGGGGGGAAAGGAGGGGGGACACGTTTTTTACCTGCACTCTGGACTCCACCAAGTCTAGCCTGAGAGCCAGAGCCTCTCGCATAAACACGTCCGGGTAATGGCTCTCATTGAACGCCTTTTCCAGCTCCTCGAGCTGCCAGCCAGTAAAATTGGTGCGGGTTCGTCTTCTTTTACAGCCAGGACTTTCCTTGTCCGGGTCACCCGAGTCTGAAAAAGCAGAAATACCCTCAGGTCCCTGGGAGACAGGCCTTCTCCCCCCCTCCCTGCCATTCACAGGAGCCTTTTAACTTTTGTGCTCGGTAGCGTTGGTAAAAGAGCGGGATTATTCACACACCTGCGCTAAAAATGGGGAGGAACCCGATCTGCCCTCGCCTCCTCCGAAAATGTACTTTACAGAACATTTATTCCTGAAGGAAGCTCTCCACAGGCACTCAGCTGGCAGAGAGAGAGAGAGAAGTTCCAATATTTGCTCCAACCACCAAAGGCTTCATTAAAAAACGAAAAATTAAAAAAAAAAAAAAATAAAAGCCCCCCCCTCTTTCCCTTCCCCAGCCCCTCCGGAGCACCTGAGTGGGGCACAGCTCACGGCCCCGTTCCACGCGGGACCCCGGGTGCGGGGCGGCCCCTGGGCCTCCCGCAGTCCCCCCGAGCACGGGCGGGCGTGGGGCTGGGATGTTCGCAGCCTCTCCGAGTACCTACAGCTCCAGGCTGGGGATTTTCAGCCCCGGCTGCACCTCCCCTAACGTTTTCCGCCAGGTGTGGAAATTAAGGAAAAAAAAATCATAATAATAGTAATAATTATAATAATTTGTGTTTAGTTGAGGTGCAGTGTGGGGCAGCTCCAGGCTTAACCAGAAGCATATTGGGGCGACAGAATGTTTTAGTAGCTGAACAATAGCGGTGCCACAGGCCGGTGGCGAGGGGAGGAGGGAGAACGCTTCCCTTTGGTTAAATCATATTAAAACATAATTATTACCGCTCTTCATTCCCCAAACCCCAGTGACTACCATTACCATTTTTATTATTATCATCTTTTAATGGTACGATCCGAGCTGCCACACGATGAACTTTGGGGGAAGGCACCGGGCCGGGCCCGCTATTGTTCAGGGCACACGCGTGGCCCTGCGCCGCTGGGAGCGGGGAGCGCTCCCGGCGCTCGGACGGGGCCGTCCGTCCCCTCGGGGGGCCAGCACAGCCTCCCACCCTGCCCCCCCAGACACCCCAAAACCCGCAGGCGAGGACAGCGGGGCTGCGCGGGTGCGGTGCTGCTGCTCCTCCGCGCTGACAGCTCCGGGCGGGGAGCGGCGGTCGGTGGCGGGGCGCGGGGGCGGGGGGACACCCGCGACACGGGGCCGCTCCTACCTGCGAGCTTGAAGGGCTGGCTGTCCCCGCTCACCCCGCAGCCGGAGGGGATCAGCGGCGCCGGGTTGACCACAGAGGCGGCGCAGGAGCCGCTCAGTAATCCATCGATGGAGAAGGGCACGGAGGCGGCCGCCGACTGCAGCTGGTGGCCGGCCAGCTCGTAGACGTGGTGGTGGCCGAGCGGGTAAGGGAAGCCCACCATCCCCCCGAACTGGGCATGAGGATGCTCCAGGATGCGGCTGTCCATCATGGGGGCGGCTCTAGGGCGGGGGGTGCCGGCGGGGCTGGGGGCGCTGGCGGCGGGGCGGCTGGGGCCGGGGGTGCTGCTGGCGGAGGAGGCGGCGCGGCGAGGGGCTCATGCTGCAGGGCGCCGGGCGCTTTAACTTTATCAACATCAGGCTCCCAATAATTAGCTCAGGCTGGGGGAATTTGGGACCAATAAGAAACGTTAATCGGTCCTGACGTCAGAGACGTGCCAGTGTGGGGAGCAAACGTTTTCCATATCGATTGCTAATTATACCTGACATCCAGCCTCAATAAACAATATCAGAGCTGTCACAACACGACGAGGGGGGCTTTGATACGAACTCCAGCCCGAGGAGGGCGGCGGGGGCCGGGCGGGCAGGGGGGGCGGAGGGGAACGCGAGGATCTGCCTGATACCCGGTTAAATACCAAACAGTCGGAGTTACACACACACGGCCTCCCCCCCCACCCCTCCAACCCACCCTCTTCCCCCTTGTCCCCTCCCCTTGCCAAATCACTAATAGATTTCCCTTTAAAACATTCACCAGCGTGTTGTGGGGATTTTTCACCAGAAATGCTCTACTCTCTGAACCTTTAAAGTGATGTTGCTCCAATTACAGAGAGACATTGAGCGGCAAATAGACTGATCCAATAATAGGAGATTCATCATCCGCTCTTTCCAGAGCTGTCACATTGAATTTAAAACTACAAGCCTTTTCATCTCCTCTCCGGCTCCATAACAGGGGAGAGGGGAGGGGGGTAGAGGGAAAAAATGGGGGGGAAAGGAAAGGAAGGAGAAAAAAAAATGAAAAAGGAAGAACCGTTTACAGCGTTTAGGAGGAGATTTGAGCATATCAATCGAAATCATAATTAATGCAATCTCCTATCGATTCGGCCACGGACACCCCCCACTCCAGCAGTAACCACAACCTTTGAATTGTGAGCGCAGCCACGACCAGAAGCAGCCTCTGATCGCTAAAGAGGAGGCCAAAAACTCGTACTACTCATAATTTTTAAAAATCAAACCCGAACAAAGTTCCCATCCCTACATCCCTCCCATTTCACCTTCCCCTGGAGCAGACCCCACTCTTCATCCCGCCAGTCACCCACAGCCCCCAAACAGCCGCCAAACTGTTAAATTACTAATTCAATTACGTCTGCATAGAAGTTTTCACCCGGATAAAACATTGCTAGATCCCCCCGGTGAACAATTTAAGGGGACGGGTCTCCGGCAAAGCGCGGGGCTGGGGACCCCCAGTTTCGTGCCCTCTCCCGGTTAGAGGAACACTTCCCGAGCTCCCAGGAGAGAGGGAGAGGGGGAACTTCCCAGCCGCTGCCATCCCGAGCCCGCAGGAGCGGAGCTGGCGCTCCCCAGCACCGGGGGGACCCAACCTGGCGACCCCCGGGAGGGCTCCCCCGGCCCCTGGGAGGGTGGGAAGGGGAGCGAGGGGAGAAGCAGCGTTTGCGTTTAACAAAGAGCAGAGGGAAAAGGGCCGGGCCGGGCAATCAGACAGGGGAAACTCTTCAAATCTTCCTGGGAGGTTCGTGCGGAATGAAATGCTTGGAGTCGGGGGGCGGGCGCGGTGGGGTGAGAAAGGGAAAGAAATAAAAATAAGTAGGAAGGAAAAAGGAGAGAGAAGGGAAGGGGAAAGAGGGAGAGACACTTTATCTCTGGAAAACATACACATAGATTTTCCAGTTATAAAATATCCAGTCAAGATGATCCATTTCCTAGCGCTGGTTTGTGTGGGTATGAGAGAGGAGGAAGTTAAAATTGAAATAAAAAGGAAGTCGAGTCTCTAATCTATGCTGTCTGTCCGGAGCTGTATTTATTCACCTAATTGAATGCCATACAATATACTGCTGTATTATTGCTGTTCCCTCCCTCCCCCCTATAGATTAGTTTAATTATGGTCTCCCTGCCTCTGCTTAGAGCTAAAAGGTAGTTTGAATTTGGACTACACAGCCCTAACAGAAATAAGAAAATGATGGGGTTGGTATTAATTCTGGGGTCAAGGGCTTCACTTTTCACCATAATTTAATTTCTTTCTCTATAAATACTAAATGTAAACTGTGTCCACTGGACCAAATTTTGCCTGTAGCAATAAATGCCTCATTTTCTGTCGGATTTCAGGAGAGGAATGCGAGCGGGACGTGTTTCTGAATACAGAATGGTAATCAATCCAGCACAGAACAAGAGAGGGGGGACTTTTCTCTCTCTCCCTCTCTTTATTATAATGAATTAATTCGACTTTATTTATCCCATTTTCTGGAGCTGACAGAATGTTAATTTGAGTTGAAATTTCTCTCGCCTCTCACTCCCTGACCCCTGGCCTCCAGATTGGCGTGTTGTAATAACCTGAATCTTTCAACAGAAGCCCTGATAATTGTTACCTTATTAGCATGCAAATTGTTTAATTAATATTATTATGGAGAAGCATACAATCCGTCCGTCACTTGACCTCAAGTGCAAGTCCACGTAGTAAGCGGCTCTGTGCATTTCAATGTGCACATTTAAAATCGACTTCTGTTTTAATGTTTCTAGGATCCTTGTCGAGCTTCTAAAAATCTCTCTTAAAGTGTTTGAGAGGAGCTTACATGCGGGGAGGGGGAAAGGCTTTTGATGGCTCTCGGCCTTGATATCTCTTTATATTGCTCTCCATCTAAAACACAAATTATAGAAGCCGTTTTCTTCTTCGTCGTCTTTCTTTTTTTTTTTTTCCTTATTTTTGAACATCAAAATTTAATAATTGCTTCCTTGTCAATTGCTGCTTCTTTAAAGGCACCCCCTTCAATCCGGAGAGCTGTTCCTCCAGCCAAACACTCGCACCAGCTCAATGAAAAGCAGCCCTTGACACGCAGTCCTGGGAGACGCTGCATTTAAATCCCTTTTTCTACAGCCGAGTGACATTGTCAGATGCTAGCTTTAATTAACTTGATAATAAGACGTACAAGACTCGCATTCAGGACGCCAGCTCGCCTCGCCTTGTTTCCCCTTTTATCACAATCTGGGTGTTTTATCTTACAGCTTCCTACTGGCTTTTACAGCCATTGCTGCGGGAGAGGCTCCGAGCGGCTCGGCAGAATGAGCCTGCCAGGAGCCCTGCCTGCAGAGCCTGCAGAGAGCCCAAGGAGCCCTGCCTGTATGGAGCCCTGCCTGCACAGAGCCTAAAGAGAGAGCCCGAAGAGCCCTGCCTGCACAGAGCCCTGCCTGCACAGAGCCTAAA